>NW_007930846.1:857370-872271 GCF_000280675.1 Beauveria bassiana ARSEF 2860
GAGAGAGAGAGAGTGAATGTGTGTGTGTACAGGAAAACAAGTTGACAAAAGTATACAAGTACTCCTTGTCAAGAGAAACATTTGCACGTCTTTGTACTTGCCCTCTCGGGTAAGTCGGAGGCGACCAAGATGACAACGCCCCCCCCCCATGCGGGGACTTTCCCAAACAGGCAATTTCGAACACAGGAACTTTGTCCGTGTTCAGTGCCTCTTCTCGCTACTTGAAAATACCGCCCCCCCCTTTCTCCCCTTTGTTGTGCTCGCGATAATGAGAGTGAACAACATGGATATTATCATTCTGTCTAGAGTTGGGAACAAGACCAGTACATTACTCGTTTGGCCGCTCGAAAGGCTTGCGGGGCGTAACTTTCCAGAATATTCGGCAATCGTCTGTATAAATGTTTGACAGGTACATACTCATCTTACCAAGGACTAACCATTATATACCGGCAAAGTACAGGAAGCCCTCCACAGTACACGAGTTACATCAATGAAACCTGATTGTCGAGAATATACGAAACCTGTACGCGTACTTTTGTTGTATTGCTAAAATGTACTCGAATGAAGCCGCCAAGCGATTCAAGGATCGAAGGGCCTGCGGAAAAGTAATTCAGTGCATTATATCCATAGCTTGTGCTATTCCTATCATCACGTAAAAAGACAAACCTCCACATCATGGCAATATTCTAGACCCAAGTCCATCCAACATGGCCGTCATGGCAAGAGGTTATAACGTTTAAAACAAAACCCGGCATCCAAGCAACATACAAGGGCAGCGCATGCTCCCCGTGAGTGTACTCTGGTGATTAGGTAATTGCAGTCCCAGACTGCCAGGCAAGAGAATGACAAAATGCGCCTTTGCCATGCTGAGAGAAACAAGAGGGCAGACCAAGGTGGGAATCAAGAGTTGAGCGCCACGCCAATTTCAAACAAGAGCTGGACAAAACGCTTATGCAGCTCAATAAAAATGTCGGGCTGGCCAGCCAGCTCGGCCAGGCCGCGTGCCTTGAGCGACGAGGCGCTACCGCTGGCCCCCATTCGCCGGGTGAGGCCGCTGCCGCCACTGAGAAAACTACTCGTACTGTGATCAACGGTCACAGGAGAGCCGAAAGCAGACTGGTTAGGCGGTGCCGGGGACTCATCTGCCGTACCCAGGTTGCCGTTGGCGCCGCCAGTAGTCAAGGGGTCGGCGACACGCTCGGCTTCAGCCTCGACCAGCTGCTGGACCCACCCAGCCAGATCTCGAAAAGCGTTGGAGACGACTGTGTACGTCTTCATGGCTAGTCGCTCCTTGTGTGTGCTGAGCGCCAAGAATGCGTAGACACGTTTGTGCCCGCGAGCATGCAGGTCCGGAATGCGAAAAATATAGGCAGTAGTATAGCCAGCGACAGCGTCCCCAAAGAAGATGGGCCCGCCAGTGGCAGCAGAGCCCGCACTTTGGGTTGTGACAAAGGCCGGGGCGCTGTTGGGCTGTGGTAAGGAAATAGGCGAGGTGGCGGGCGGGCGAGGAAGAGTCTCAAAAGAGAGCGCCCTTAGGCAGGATGCGCGAATCAGGGAAAATGAGTGGCCGAGGACGGGTTCATGGGTTGATGTGTAGTCAATGTAGTGCACATGAGACGAGGCTCGGTCCGAAGTTGTCGAGGTGCTCGAGCACGAGGTGGTGCGAGAGCTGCCGGGCTGCGCAGAGGTACGGGCACGAGGGCGTCGCGGCAGATCCCGGTCGCCATCAGTATCGCTAGAGCACTGGGAACGGGGAGATGCATCGCGAGCCGGCGAACCATAGACTCGCTCGGCAGGTGCTCGCGTTCGCAGCGTTGGTGTGTTATCGTTGGGAGTTTTTGGGGAATTTTGGCGGCGAGGTAGTGTCATGGCGCAGTTGTCGCAGGGCCCTTGCTTCTTGGTCACGGTCTCGTCATAAGTGCGCCTAAAGTTGGATTCGCGGCCCGGGTTCTGATATACTGAGCGAGGGCTCTCCGGGGATGTTTTCAGGACCGGGCTGCAAGTTGGCGAGCTGGCGGGAGGCGAGCGCATGGCGGAGCGACGAGACTTTCCCCCGTGTTCGGAGGCGGCCAGCGAACCGCTGCGAGGGCCTTTTGCATCTTGTAAGTTGCCTGAGGGGGTAGAGCGCGGGGGACCGTTGCTCTTTACAGGCTCTTCAAAGCAGGTGCTGCATGCTGTTTGGAGCCCTTCCGTGACCATGAGCGGAGTCGGACCATGGTGGTCACAGTAGTGAGCGAGGCAAAGCTGAATATTGGACATTAGCCGACAGAGCAAAAGTGCTGGCAATAGAGAGAGGTGAATCTGAATAAGGTGGTGGATGATGTGCGTTTAAACATGGTAGCCATGAGTAACAAAGAGTGAGAGACCTGGAGCAAGCAGTGATGCACTGATGAACGGAGCAGCCAGGCCAGGTAATATATGAAGCCCCGGATTACACGGAGGCGGAATAGGCAGACGCGATGAGCGCTGGCCACTGCGTTGACGAATGGGGCTCCGACTTAGGACAAAGGGGTGTGCGGCAGAAGGCCCGAGTCAGGCAGGCGAGATGGAATAAAAAAGGAATGTATGTTGGGCGCCAGGATCAGAGGAAGGCGGATCAACCAAGACGTTGAACGAGAAAGCGGTGTGTGGTGTAAGACGGGCCAGCAAAGAAAACAATACCAGTTATGTATCGAGTATCCGTAGTGGGCAAAGGAACTAGAAGAGGGTGTGAAGGGTGTCTAAGCAGTGACGGAAACCCAAACAATATGATTTGGAGCCAACGGAACTTGGTGCGAGATAATAAGGGATGTGGGCACATAAAAAGGCAGCCGAACCGGGTTTTGGATGCAAGGCGGGCTGCAACAAGGGCATACTGGGTAACAAAAAGGCAAACAGGAAGAATCGGCTCCGAGACCAGCTAGCTGCAGCCATGGTGCGTGAGGTTGTGGCTGAGAGCGCTACGTGGGTGGTCATTGGCGCATCGAACATTGTGCAGCTGGGCACAGCGTGTTTTTTCGCGCGGAAAGGTGCAGCAATGGTGACGGGGGGGCTGGTGGGTTTGGTTGGGTGTGGGCGCAGAGAAAGAAAGAAAGAAATCATCGTGGCAAGCCAACTTACAATATTATTATAGGTCATGTCTGAATGTGGGCGCGTGAATGCGGCGGACAAGCGCCTCCAAAAGGTAAGTGAGTTCGGGCGGAACAAGGCTGCGTTGGTGAGTTGCACGGCAGCGCAGATGATGACGTTGGTAAGCAGTAAGCAGCAGAATAGAGAAGCGTGGGTGCAACAAGAACCAGAGTCTACTCGTAGAGCGAACTGGTTGGCCGAAGCGTGCACGCGACAACCAAGAAAGAATAGGAATGTCGATGGTAATTGGTCATATGTAGCAGTGGCGATAATTATTAGTAGTGACCTGTGCGAGGCAGGCGGCGCAAGTCAAGGCAAAGGGGCACGAGGGTTGAAGAATATTGTCGCAAGGACAAGAGATGTCCGAGTCGGATATAATAAAGCAGGACTGCAAGGGTAGGACTACCCGTAGAGGAGGAAGGAATAGCCTCGTTTCCGTGTTCCCCGCTGCTTGACAATGATTAGCAATGTCCTGTTCTTCCGTTGGCGTCGCAGCTGAGCTCTGTCATGCAGACAGGCCGGGGAAATGCGAAACAGGACAGGGTCAGCTTGTTGGAGCTGATAATACCACTACCGGTACCAAGTATGTACGGATTGGTTACATGGGCAGCGGCACCCAAAACATGCCCGGAGACAGGACAGGCCAGGGCAGGTCGGAGACAGGCCGCGCCCTAGAAACGAATGGCTGATTGGCGGGCAAGGGTTGGGAGCCGGTTCCGAGCCAACAAGGATAACGAGAAGAGGGGGGAGGAAAAAAAAAAGAAAGAAAAAAACAAAGACAAGAAAATGTATCCGTAATGAGGTGTCAGATGATGACACGGACCACGACAGTGGCAGGTGGTTAAAAATGTGATGTCGTCTGACGCGATCGAAGCTTGGACAGCGGCTTGTGATGATCCAGGGTCGTCGTTGTTTTGTGAGACAGGGATGCAGCATAGGCTGTACCGTAAAGATTGTTGGAAGAAGAAAAGAAAAAAGAAGACGGAGACGGATGCAGGTGGGATGTGATGGTGTCGCGATATGGAAGGAGAAGAACAGAATGAGGAAAGGTCTCGATCACATTGAAAGACAAATGGAAAAACCGTCAACGCAAACAAATGGACAAGACGACGTGACACGCCGAAAGCCGATACAGTGTGCAGTCTGCAGGGCGACTCAGTGGGCCCGAGGTACTTCTCACAAAGAAAAAACAGTTTACCTTTGCCTATTTTCCACCATCCGTAAAACTACTAATAATCCATTCAGTCCCCTGATTAACTACAACACACCACTAGTTATGTAACTGGCAAATACATTAATACCGCAATAAAGGGGGGGGCCCGGTTTTTCACCCATCAAATAGAATCTAATCTATTACCAAGCATTCTCCAACTCTATACTCGTACACATTACCCAAGTCGCCGAAGGTAGGTATCAACTATTTATACCCACCCAGTGCCACCCACAGTCACATATAATATACATTTTCCGCTTTCAGTGTATACTTCAAGGAAAGGTTAACGATCATCACAGCCGGCATTACGCCAAGCCTGACCTACGCCAGCTCAAAGAAACAAAAATCAAAAAGCTGAACCGCCTTGCAGATCGTTAGACGCCAAGCAGACGCCTCTTCATGCCCTCTACGGATCATTCTTTCACATGTTCAACTGCCTCACTCCCATCCTTCCAGGTTCCTGCTGCTTCAAGCTAGCCCTCTTTGCCCCCTCCCTCATCCCCGTGTGCTTCTGGAACGCTTGATCCCGGTCATTCGAAATCCACCACTAAATCGCTCGCTCGCCGCGGCTGCCTAGTGGGCTTTTTGTTTCCCATGACCATGCAATGCCCGTGTGCCAACAACCGGGCAATCAACCCACCACACGGCATACCGGTCTTGCGGTCCTAGTCATTCCGAGAGCACCCTTTGCAATGGCTAAAATAACACACACTTTTGCAGATACACCCCGGGTTTTTTCACACGCCGGTCGCTGCCTAAAACCACCCAACAAACCAACAAACCCACCAATCCCATGTGGTGCCGATACTCACAACTCTTCACCTTGAACATCTAGCAAATCGCTGGACATTATAAAAGAGAGTCTTTTTTCGGCTGCAATGCAGTGTGGGCAGAACGTTCGCCATTTCTGTCCACGCCTTGCCTCGCTACGGCCCCACGTGCCCAGCATCGCCCTCGATTTCCTCTCTTATCCCACCCGTCGTCGCTTATTCCTGCCGTTGTTTTCTCCTTGCTGCCTCGTCGCTCCCGGTGTCGTCGGCACGCTCATCTCTGTCTTTATCGTCACCTCGTCCTCGCTGTCTACGGCGAGGTCCTCGACACCCTGGCCGTAGCTGCGCATCACCGCTTCTGCGAAAACAACGCCCAACGCCAGTGATACTTCTCTCGCCACGCTGTTGCCGATGATCCTGTACTGCACGTCGGCGGACCCCAATAGTAGCTCCTCGTCTAGGAAGCCCTGCCCGCGCTTCGCTTCCATGACGCTCAGGCACCGGTCCTCGCTCCAGTGGATCGTCCGGCCCTGCTTGGCATCCCTGGGACTGGCTCTTGTCACAATCGTGGCCATTGGCTGGTTTGGCGGCTGTCTTCCGTAGGCCCTGGACTGGATCGAGGTCGACATCGTTGCCTCACCTCGGAGTGAAAACATGTTGCGCTCCGACCTGGTCAAAACGCCCCGTCCAGCGACGCGGGGTCTAGTGCCTAAACGCCCATACCAGGCTTGTGAAAAATTCATACCATAGGGAGCCTTCGGAATCAGCCGAATTCTATTTCTCATGGTATTTGTATTTGTGTGCGAAACAACTCGGTGATCCGGGAATGCGATGCAGATATCCGGAGTGGCATCGTATAAGCTCGGCAGCCCGGCAGCCGCCTGTGACGCACTCTTATATGAAAATGGCGTACAGCTCGCCACCTCTCTTCTCGCCATGGGCTCACCGGTCGGTAGCCTGCCAAGCTTAAAATTCTTGACATTGGGCTGATGTGAGTGCGTCTGAATGGGCGCCTCGGGCAGAGTCCATCCAGGCGCGGCAAAGATGATAAAGACGCGGGAGCGGACCTGAGCAGAGCCGCAAGAAAGGGCATCCAACAAGACAAGCCGAGCCTGATAACCCATGCCTACCAATGCACACATGAGCTGGCTGAAAACGTCATGGCCTCTATTTTGGTGCTTCTGGATGATGCCGGCGACATTCTCTAGTATCCCGTACTTGGGCCTGTACAAGTCGACACAGGATGCAAACGCTGCTACTAAAGATTGATTCTTTCTCTGTGCGTCCGTCTCCTTGTCGTTGGTCAACTGCGAGAATCCAGGGCACGGGCTGCCGCCTGAGATGAAGTCCACCTCTCCAACTTGCGGGATGTTGTCTGCAAATCTACCTTGAAACGCAAGCCGCTGGAAGTCGTCAATAGAACCTAGGAATGGATATATCTGCCCCGGTTCTGTATTAGCCATGTATGTATGTAACGCTTTCGAGTTCACATCGTTCGCCCACTTCATCGTCACTGAGCCGCCTTCCTCGAGACCCCGACCAAAGTTGCCTCCTCCGCAGAATAGATCAAGACCGCGAAGCTTTGGTTTCGAGTCCTGCTGTGGATCGTGGCCCTGGTTTAAGGATGGCGGGGCTTCTTCCAAAGGAGATGTGATGTAGCCATTGCCTGTCCACTTCTTCTGATGAGTCAAGAAGAAGAATGCTCCGACGCCGTCACGGTCATATGGAGTCGGTACTGGCCTAGTCTGGGGAAACCAGCGAACATGACATCGGCTAACGATACTTGATGGACCAGATTTGACAATTTCGTCTGTGTACACGACCTCATTCGGCGGCGCGTTTCTTGCGGTCAAATCAACTGCGTGGCGTATAGGTAATTTCCGAAAGACGAAGCGTAGTCTTCCATTTTCCTGCTTAGTCTCGATGATCTCGCAGGGATGGCAAACATTCGAATTTCTACCCGATTTTACAAGCACCGTGTCTCCAAGACAGTATTCTTCTGCACTGTCAGGTATAGGTGCATCATTGTTATGACGACACGTCAAATGCGATTGCGTTAGCGTAACCCAGATCTTATCGTCTGATAAGTACGATTGTCGGCAGAAGAATTCTTTTGTGGTTTCTGGCGTACCGCCAAAGTCGACCTCATGAACGCTGCGCACTTCATCTTCTCGGATCTTGGTGCCTTCCTCACACGAACAGTGGTCGGACAGGAATAACTCATCAGACCAAGGATACTGCATGAGGCCGCATAGCGTATCGACGGGTCGATAGTACCAAATGACCTCGAATACTCGAACCCCATCGCTGTTAACGGACACGCTTTGAACAAGGGCAAACCATAGATCGCTGTACTCATCGCCCTTGGCCTCTTCCTTTTCCCAGTCAGTGCCAGAATCGACAGTGTCGCGTGCGGTAGATATGGTGTCCCCAGGGCCGATCTTGCCGTGGCCAGCCGGCGTAACTTGAGTGCCATTTATAGGTAGCATCGGTCGTTGCGCGATTACTTCCAATCGGAGTCGCTTTGTGTGAGCACTGAGATCAACAACCTTGAGTCTTTTACCAAATGGTAAGTGGTGAAAGCAGTCGTAAATGTATTTGGTAACAATGGTACATTTGTCTTCGTTATGTGCGATGTAGGGAGTGTACGTTTGAAAGAAAAACACCTCGTTCCACAAATCGTGAAAGTAGGCTCTTCGCTCGCCTAGTACACCAACAGATTCCTTGTGCAAAAAATCAACATTTGCATTGACGGCGGATCGATAGTCTTGACGAGGGTGTTTACACATCCACGTTTTGACCGCCTCAATTTTGTCAGACTTTGCATAAAGAGCAAGAAGCCAGGCCGCAAAGTCTCGTCGGAAGTGATGAATTGTCACGGGCCGCTCTATGGCACGCATGACAGTCAGAAAGTCGACAAAATACTTCGCTAGATCAGCAACCCACACAAAGAGCTCAAAAAATCTCTTGTATTCTGGTGCTGGTGATCCCAACTTATAGAATACATCGCTCGTGGCATTTTCCTCGGATTGGATCCATATGTTGTCTCTCGTCTGATGTCGTGACTCTTGGCCATAGTTTCCAATAGGTAGTGCGTGTATACGAACTCGACGCACGTAGAGGCTCTGCGTTCCATGCGAGAGCATCCCGTCGAAGAACAAGGGTGTGGAGTGAGGCTCGGTGCCAAGCTGACTGAGTGAGCGCATTTCCTCGGGTCTGAACTTGGTATCGCAGTAGACGGCAAAATCGTCAAGCTTCAGCTCGAGAAAACCATTCTTGGCGTATCGTTGTGGTAGTAGAATTCTTAAAGCATCACGCTCCGACGCGACCGGACACGGCGGGTCGAATGGCGTATAGCAGGATCGTGGGCTGATGAGCATACATTCAGGGATGTGTACCGAGATTGGATATGAACCTGTAGGGCCGTCTTCTTCGAGGTCATCATCCTTCGACCCATGAGAGCTATACGATCCATCGTAATCGATGCCAGAAAGTACTCCAGGAAGACATGTGGTGGCGAGAATTCGTGTATCGTGCTGTTCGGAGCTAATAGCATCAAGATCCAGGTCAAGATCCAGGTCAAGATTCAGGTCAAGATCCAGGTCAAGATCCGCAGTGAGCTTCATGGCCTCATTAAGCAGTAAAATAATCAGCGATGCGAGCAGAAGATAATGTCGGTGTTCCTGGAAGCAGCAGAGTTCGCAGTGTTTAGGAAGAGAAGCCCTGTGTGTGGCAAGGTCAAGGTCAAACGCGGGCCAGCCGTCGCGTTTGCACGTCTGCCGGCCTTCCTACGCGCTTTCATATGGAATTAGATAAAAGGCCCATTAATCAAATGAGTAAGAACCTGTAGAAAATAAGAACGGTGTATTGATTTGATGCAGTTCACCATCTTCTGTTGAATGCGTGTCAGCATTATTCCCCCGCTGCCTCGCCAACCTCAACAACCACAAGCCCCGCGTCGGAAACTCGCTGTGACGTGTAAAAAGGACTTTGTTTTATTCCACATCATCTAGGACTATATGCCACTCTCTCATGGTGGCTCGGCATATGTGACACTCGCTGCGGTCTACATCTGACTGGCGCGCCTCAGCGCCGCGAGCACAATCGACTTACACCAAGCAAGCCAATGAATTCCCGTCACCTCCAGATCAAAACTCATCTTATTTGTTCTACCACACGGACCATAAGTCGTTGTTAAGCCCTGCAGAGTCTGGAAGAAATATTGTATTAGCATCAGCCAATACTAATAGCGAAGTTGCCTCTT
This sequence comes from Beauveria bassiana ARSEF 2860, assembly GCF_000280675.1. Lineage (NCBI taxonomy): Eukaryota > Fungi > Ascomycota > Sordariomycetes > Hypocreales > Cordycipitaceae > Beauveria > Beauveria bassiana. The sequence continues at coordinate 866,726 of NW_007930846.1, forward strand.
GAATAGCTGCGCTGTCAGACCATAGACATTGGCACTAGCACCCAACGGTTGCCATTCAAGTTATCCACAGGCGTTAGATAAACAAACAAACAAACGCAATAACGTCAAGTCGAGCTGATTTTTTTCATGGAAAGGATCATGCGTCTCATTATATATAAAGCCCTTGTCGAATGGGGAACGTTACTCTGAGTGCACGGCGAATAGTACTTATGCTTTCGGTTTTTGTATGCGATCCAGCCTGACAAAGTCTGCAAAGTTTTCCTGATTCGGACACGGCCTGTTCGTGAACACCCGCCAGGCCTGCCACCAGCTGCACTCGACCCACTCGCACTCTGAGATAGTAACACGACGTTGACGATGTATGGCTTGTTGAGCTTATTAATTATGAGTGCAAAGCTCACGTGCGCAGTATATAGGGCAACCGGAATGTGCAAAGAATGGCAAGTTGATTTAGATGACTGAAAACTAATAGGAAAATGGCCCCACGGCAAAGGTACCTCATTATATACCCAAATAAGGTGTGCTTGAGGTACCGTTTCTCGGGGCTCATTCATGCCCACTCCATCACACCTTGCCTGACTTCAACAGATAGATCATCACCGCGGGCGGGTACGACCGCCAATCCAAAGGGGATGCTCAAAGTCGGCATGTTCGGGTAAGTTACTGGCCCCCGAGACCGCAGGTTTTGCTTTCTGAAGACTCCTGGACCTAGCCGTCGGCCCTTTTGCTGAGAAACGCTGTGGTCAAGCCCGAGATGCACGGCCGGGCCGAGCCCTCGCCGTCCCCTTGCACGACCCGACCCTAAGACGAGCCAATGTCAAACGCCGTGCGCAAAGATCCGCACCATGTATTTCAGCACTGGGCCTAGGAGCCGCGCCATGTTTTCGAGCTCCGCCTCTGCCAGCCGGGCTCGCCAAGGCGCTCTGGTAAGGCGCCCTGAGCAGACACGGCGAACTGCCCTGCGCGCGCGTGGCATATAAATGGGCGCGCGCGATTTTCGGTGTGCATATTAAGGTAAGTGCCTCGCCTCGCGGGGATGCTAAGCCACATATCATCAGGGCGGATGGTGAGGTTCTGGCTTCCTTTGTGGGCGCCAAAAGCTTCGTGCGCGAAGTCGCGGGAGGGAAACTCCGCAGTGGCCGGGTCGAAGATGTGTGAATGGCCTCGTTGTAGTGTTACTGAGAATACCTTGCGCAGAGAGCCTCAAATAGCTCTGCGCCAGAGGGAGATCCATGTTTGTTCCAGGCACTGTTAAGCTTTTCGCTGATTGTCAGCGCCAGAGACATGTCTCCAAGCTTTATCTGGTGAACTGGATCGAACTTGGCTACCCCTGTACTATGCGGTAGAAAGGTAGAAAGGTCTATTAATACTTCTCAGAGCTCGACGATTTGCGTTATTGTGACTGACGAACTGTTGCCGCTTGTAGGTGTGATTGAAAAGTCACCGCTCGACAAGTGCGATGCCGAAGGAATGCGAGCAATGACAGGCTAAAGACCGATCTAAGTATAGGTGTGAAGAGATAGATGTATCCCCAAGTTAATCTTGATATGCCTTTGTGGCCACAGAAGAAACCCGCAAAAATATAGAGAATTGTATACTGATAGAGTACTCATGTTGATGGAGCTCACTGTAGTAAGAATCCAATGTCTGTTGCTCGTCGTGCATCATCGGCGAGCGGCACACGTTGGTGTTTCCCGTGTCGGTTCGGAGTGATACATATATCAGCGCGTGGAGAACACTATTCGAGGTAACAGGCAGCAACAGGTCGAAGCTCGCACACCCCGCCGCGTGCTGCACCAATCCCTGCCAATGTTTCATTTAGAGAGCTTTTTCGAGGCTTCGTGTAAGGCTTTGCTCCAGTTTCTCCAGTAATCATACATGTTCGGGCCAAGGAACCGGGTGTATGCGGCTGCTGGTTGTCCACAAACCACATTCGATACGCAGCCAGGCTCCGCCCGCCAATAGGTATTGAGCTCTGCCAGGCTTCTCCCCGAAGTCACCTAGGATTCTTCGTCGAGAATGCGCAGAGTCGCCTTTGGACTTGAGCATATAATTGTAGATTTCAGTTAGATAGTAACACAAGCTAAAGCTGCATCATCAGCTTTTTTCATACCACTTGCCTTCTGTAGAATACAAACTCACCGCGGTATGCTATACATACATAATTTCGATTGTAGATGCTGATGCTTGAGTTTAACATGATATCTGTCGCTCCGCGTACATTAAACTCTTATCACCGGCGCCCAAATTTTCGACTGAAGCCCCCCGATTTCCCCTTCATATTTTTGTTCCTCAGCTTCAGGCGCCTAAAGTTGGTGTGCGCAGGCTCGTTTACCTTGCACACCGAATTTTTGACTACGCCTTCCTTGACGGGTTGCTTCTTGCTCTCCGTACTATCCGCGTCTTCGTATTCGCTATCTATATTCTCCTGCTTATCGAGCTGCGTTTCGGCAACCACGTCCAGCGAGTCGTCGAGCCGCTCAGTCGGCCGGTCCGTAATGGCGGGACGCATGTTTGCGCGTCGCGTCGTGCGCTTCTGTCCCTTTTTCTTGTACAAGAGCTGCGGCTGGCCGTGTAGGGCCGAGTGGTCTGCATCCTCGAGGCTGTCGTACATGCCCTCGTCGTTTGAGCCGCCGAGCAGGATGTGCTGAGCCTCGCGCTCTCTCGCCAGTATGTCGCTCTCCTTGGTAGTAGCGGCAGCTGCGGGCTCCGCTCTCGGTGCGGTAACGGACCGCGCAGAAACCCTCTCAACCGCCTCGGCCTCACGCAGAGCAGCCATGTCATCGTCGTCATCCAGTTTATCGTCTTCTACTTTCCGCAGGCTCGCAACAATCTCACTCAGGCCGCGGCCGGGTAGCTTCCTGGGCAGCTTGAGCGGCGCGGGCGTACCAAATGCAGCCGCCTCGTCCGGCGCCAGTAGCGTATGTCTCCTTAGAAAAGCTGGCGTGTCAAACTGCAGCTTGGACACAGATCCCATTGTGGGCGTCCTGACTCCGGCGTCAGTGCCTGCGTCCCGGACTTGCGAAGGCGTGGTAAAGGCTCTGAGCTCGTGACGTTTGCCACTCGACATGGGTGTGCAGCTCAGCGCGGACGCCTCGTCCTCGGACCTTCGGCGCCGGCTGGGCGTTGCATCATCTGCGATTCGACGACGTCCTCGGATTGTTGGGGGCGGTGGGTCATTCGTACCGTCCTTGCTCGACGTGCCCAGCTCCTTGCCCATCAAGAGGTCAAAAAGCCCCAGCACCTTGCCATCCCGCTGCGGCGTGGGCCCGATGGACGTGACGTGCGCCGGGCTGAAGAGCCTTCTCGAGATGGCGGGCGTGCTCAGGTATTGGTCCTCGTCAAGCGCGCGCCTCTTCATCGGTGTTTCGGCATATTTGTTCTTCCTGAGCGGCGTCTCGGTAGGCGGCCGGTCGGAGCGCCGTTTCTTGAGGTTTGGCGCGTGTTCATTGGACGGCGGCGCGAAGATTTTTCCCGCGAGAATGTCTCGTGTCTTATTGTATTCTGTGTATTTAGCAGCTATAAATGTGGTCAGAGCAGAGTCGGTTGGGGGACAGTCGGCCACAGCTGCGAGCACCTATAGTTGGATTGTCTTTTATATCCTGTCGACTGGGCTTGGAGCCGCCGTGGCCGGCTGCCCAGTCGCTCTCCCATTTCTTTAGGATGGCGCGGATTTGGTTCAATTTTTGCTCATGTGAGGCCTTTGTTTTATCGTCCATGGCTCAAATGGTGGCGCGATTGCAGAAGCTCCGCTGTTGTGACGGGGGGTCAGTTGTTGCTGTGGAGGCTGGTCTCCGACAAATTGGGTTGGTACACCTGGAGGCGCGGCACGTGAAGGAGTTAAATGCCGTCTCGGAGAAACCGCTTACACACGCCACGCACCTATCTTCCTAGGTTAGGTACTGGAGACATAATACCCATGGCATTACTACTCATAAGACATTCATCTTAAATGAAAAACGAACTATATATGCGAAAATTATGTTTTCATTCTAAAAAATAATAGATCTATACTTATATAGTATTAAAAAGCTTTTAAGATTTTTAATCTGTTATCTTTAAAAAGTATTTACTAAATAGTAGGTAGTTATAGTTTATATATATAAGTTATATAGAAAAGTCTAGAAAAATAATAGACTTATTCTATTATCTAATATAGAGTATATATAGAGATTTATTCCTAGCTATATCTATACTAAAGTAAGAAGAAGAAGAAGACGAAGAAGAAGATAAATAGTATTAGATCTATAATAAATTCTCTAGCCTCAACCTTATAGAGGTTAGAAATAACTAGAAGCTTATCAATATAAATTTATCCTCTATTTACAAGGAAATTAATAATTAATGATATCATTTCTTATTTAGTCTATAATTATAGTATTTATAAATTAAAGTATTAAAGAGATATTATAGGTTATAATATTATAAATAACTAAGAAATCCTGTAAAAGGACTTTTAATTGTAAAGTAACCAATAGAAATCAAATATAAATAAGGTTAAAAATATATCCTTAAAATTTACAAGAGAATGTTATACTCGATCCTAGTAACAGACGCGTTAGAACTAACACTATATATATATAGTAAGGAATACTTATATAGAGTAGCATTTATTCCCCTAGTATAGAATAGAAGTAATAATCAATTCGCTAATTCTACCTATACCACATATAGTAATAGAACGAGTAGGCATAGCAATCCTATTAACTATTAGTGTTATAAACTAGCCCTAGGCTTCTATAAATAGGCGTTATAATTATTAACAATTCTCTTAAGGAGAAGAAAAAAGGAGAGGGAAGAAAGCTAGTTATAAGAATACTAATATTATAGTATAGCCTTATAGGTCTACTTTAGCTCCTTAGCGGCCTTGGGCTAAGTATAAGGAAGATAGGCTATAGAGCCTAAGTTCTTGATAATTAGTTTAGTCTAGAATAGAGGACCTGTTAAATCCGAAAAGCCACTACTTAGATCCGACCGTTAGAGAGTCAGAACTAGACGACCTATTTCAGGTCTAATAGAAAAGTTAGTCTTTTTATATAAGATCTATAATCCTATATATTAAGATTAGATATTACTAATAAAATAGCCTTAAACATTAAATTTACTACAACTATATAACTATAAGGGTAATATACTTAAGAGACTTTAGTTATAAAATAATCCTTATAGTTACTAATAATAATAGAATTATTACTACCTCTACCTTACTAGTTTATTAGTAGCCCGCCTCTATATATCTAATTCCTTATATATAACCTCCTATATTCTAGCTTATCTCCTTTCCCTAATAATAACTATAAAAGGTCTTTATTCTAGATAGACTACTTTTAATAATAACTTAAATAGTTATATTTATAAATATTATAATATTTATAGAGAAACGATAAAAAATGATAAAATTCTATACTATATATAAGCTGATTTACTTAGTTATAATATAAATAAAGTTATTAACCCTTTAAAGGTAGATATATATATTTATTATAATTATAAAGTTTAATTTATATTATAATTTATTAAATTAATAAATTAATTATTAAAACCTA